>NC_134850.1:74336295-74365144 GCF_965363235.1 Mytilus galloprovincialis | reverse complement strand
AACCCTAACCCTAACCCTAACCCTAACCCTGACCTTAACCCAAACACTAACCCTAACCCAAACCCCAAATGTGTTAAAATTGTTGTTTTGGAGGCCTAGCTTTATCTCGGAAAGGATAAGTCTAGGAGGGTAACCGATTGGATTTTCGTATTAAGTTTTTTCACGAACTTCTCAAAAATCAAAGTTTTGGAGGGATGGGGGGTCAGGTTATGGTTTTTGCTACTTTTCATAGTCGATCTTTTCAATATTTCAACATGATCCTATGCTTCGTTCGGCTTGATGTTAAAAAATCGGCCCCGTTAGGGGTAGTACTTTTTGACAATTAAGCCCCTGGTGAAGACCGCAAGTCTTTATCTTTTGTAGTTTGGGAGTTGGTGTTAATTTCGGGGTTAGGCTTTACTCTCGCACAAACGTTTCTTCAGTGAGGTCGGAAAGTGCGGTCGTACACTTCAGTGATACCAATAAGTTTTCATCCTTTAGATCGCCTTTCCATCTTTTAGGAACAGTTAACTTTATGAAAATATCTCTATTCAAATCCATTCTACATCTGTTTGAAGATTGAGGTCAAAGGCACTTTTCATACTCTGTACTTAGAAAAATTGTTGGAAATTTCTGACGCATGCGCAGTCACAAAAAAGGGCAGACATGCGCAGAAGTGACAATGGGCACCTCACTAACCCTCGTCAAAGTACACTACCCTGTCCCAATCATGACCCTAATCCGTTCCCTAACCCTAACCCTGACCCTAACCCTGACCCAAACCCTGACCCTTACCCTAACCCTAACCCTGACCCTAACCCAAACACTAACCATGACCCTAACCCTAACCCTAACCCTAACCCTAACCCTAACCCTAACCCTGACCTTAACCCAAACACTAACCCTAACCCAAACCCCAAATGTGTTAAAATTGTTGTTTTGGAGGCCTAGCTTTATCTCGGAAAGGATAAGTCTAGGAGGGTAACCGATTGGATTTTCGTATTAAGTTTTTTCACGAACTTCTCAAAAATCAAAGTTTTGGAGGGATGGGGGGTCAGGTTATGGTTTTTGCTACTTTTCATAGTCGATCTTTTCAATATTTCAACATGATCCTATGCTTCGTTCGGCTTGATGTTAAAAAATCGGCCCCGTTAGGGGTAGTACTTTTTGACAATTAAGCCCCTGGTGAAGACCGCAAGTCTTTATCTTTTGTAGTTTGGGAGTTGGTGTTAATTTCGGGGTTAGGCTTTACTCTCGCACAAACGTTTCTTCAGTGAGGTCGGAAAGTGCGGTCGTACACTTCAGTGATACCAATAAGTTTTCATCCTTTAGATCGCCTTTCCATCTTTTAGGAACAGTTAACTTTATGAAAATATCTCTATTCAAATCCATTCTACATCTGTTTGAAGATTGAGGTCAAAGGCACTTTTCATACTCTGTACTTAGAAAAATTGTTGGAAATTTCTGACGCATGCGCAGTCACAAAAAAGGGCAGACATGCGCAGAAGTGACAATGGGCACCTCACTAACCCTCGTCAAAGTACACTACCCTGTCCCAATCATGACCCTAATCCGTTCCCTAACCCTAACCCTGACCCTAACCCTGACCCAAACCCTGACCCTTACCCTAACCCTAACCCTGACCCTAACCCAAACACTAACCATGACCCTAACCCTAACCCTAACCCTAACCCTAACCCTAACCCTAACCCTGACCTTAACCCAAACACTAACCCTAACCCAAACCCCAAATGTGTTAAAATTGTTGTTTTGGAGGCCTAGCTTTATCTCGGAAAGGATAAGTCTAGGAGGGTAACCGATTGGATTTTCGTATTAAGTTTTTTCACGAACTTCTCAAAAATCAAAGTTTTGGAGGGATGGGGGGTCAGGTTATGGTTTTTGCTACTTTTCATAGTCGATCTTTTCAATATTTCAACATGATCCTATGCTTCGTTCGGCTTGATGTTAAAAAATCGGCCCCGTTAGGGGTAGTACTTTTTGACAATTAAGCCCCTGGTGAAGACCGCAAGTCTTTATCTTTTGTAGTTTGGGAGTTGGTGTTAATTTCGGGGTTAGGCTTTACTCTCGCACAAACGTTTCTTCAGTGAGGTCGGAAAGTGCGGTCGTACACTTCAGTGATACCAATAAGTTTTCATCCTTTAGATCGCCTTTCCATCTTTTAGGAACAGTTAACTTTATGAAAATATCTCTATTCAAATCCATTCTACATCTGTTTGAAGATTGAGGTCAAAGGCACTTTTCATACTCTGTACTTAGAAAAATTGTTGGAAATTTCTGACGCATGCGCAGTCACAAAAAAGGGCAGACATGCGCAGAAGTGACAATGGGCACCTCACTAACCCTCGTCAAAGTACACTACCCTGTCCCAATCATGACCCTAATCCGTTCCCTAACCCTAACCCTGACCCTAACCCTGACCCAAACCCTGACCCTTACCCTAACCCTAACCCTGACCCTAACCCAAACACTAACCATGACCCTAACCCTAACCCTAACCCTAACCCTAACCCTAACCCTAACCCTGACCTTAACCCAAACACTAACCCTAACCCAAACCCCAAATGTGTTAAAATTGTTGTTTTGGAGGCCTAGCTTTATCTCGGAAAGGATAAGTCTAGGAGGGTAACCGATTGGATTTTCGTATTAAGTTTTTTCACGAACTTCTCAAAAATCAAAGTTTTGGAGGGATGGGGGGTCAGGTTATGGTTTTTGCTACTTTTCATAGTCGATCTTTTCAATATTTCAACATGATCCTATGCTTCGTTCGGCTTGATGTTAAAAAATCGGCCCCGTTAGGGGTAGTACTTTTTGACAATTAAGCCCCTGGTGAAGACCGCAAGTCTTTATCTTTTGTAGTTTGGGAGTTGGTGTTAATTTCGGGGTTAGGCTTTACTCTCGCACAAACGTTTCTTCAGTGAGGTCGGAAAGTGCGGTCGTACACTTCAGTGATACCAATAAGTTTTCATCCTTTAGATCGCCTTTCCATCTTTTAGGAACAGTTAACTTTATGAAAATATCTCTATTCAAATCCATTCTACATCTGTTTGAAGATTGAGGTCAAAGGCACTTTTCATACTCTGTACTTAGAAAAATTGTTGGAAATTTCTGACGCATGCGCAGTCACAAAAAAGGGCAGACATGCGCAGAAGTGACAATGGGCACCTCACTAACCCTCGTCAAAGTACACTACCCTGTCCCAATCATGACCCTAATCCGTTCCCTAACCCTAACCCTGACCCTAACCCTGACCCAAACCCTGACCCTTACCCTAACCCTAACCCTGACCCTAACCCAAACACTAACCATGACCCTAACCCTAACCCTAACCCTAACCCTAACCCTAACCCTAACCCTGACCTTAACCCAAACACTAACCCTAACCCAAACCCCAAATGTGTTAAAATTGTTGTTTTGGAGGCCTAGCTTTATCTCGGAAAGGATAAGTCTAGGAGGGTAACCGATTGGATTTTCGTATTAAGTTTTTTCACGAACTTCTCAAAAATCAAAGTTTTGGAGGGATGGGGGGTCAGGTTATGGTTTTTGCTACTTTTCATAGTCGATCTTTTCAATATTTCAACATGATCCTATGCTTCGTTCGGCTTGATGTTAAAAAATCGGCCCCGTTAGGGGTAGTACTTTTTGACAATTAAGCCCCTGGTGAAGACCGCAAGTCTTTATCTTTTGTAGTTTGGGAGTTGGTGTTAATTTCGGGGTTAGGCTTTACTCTCGCACAAACGTTTCTTCAGTGAGGTCGGAAAGTGCGGTCGTACACTTCAGTGATACCAATAAGTTTTCATCCTTTAGATCGCCTTTCCATCTTTTAGGAACAGTTAACTTTATGAAAATATCTCTATTCAAATCCATTCTACATCTGTTTGAAGATTGAGGTCAAAGGCACTTTTCATACTCTGTACTTAGAAAAATTGTTGGAAATTTCTGACGCATGCGCAGTCACAAAAAAGGGCAGACATGCGCAGAAGTGACAATGGGCACCTCACTAACCCTCGTCAAAGTACACTACCCTGTCCCAATCATGACCCTAATCCGTTCCCTAACCCTAACCCTGACCCTAACCCTGACCCAAACCCTGACCCTTACCCTAACCCTAACCCTGACCCTAACCCAAACACTAACCATGACCCTAACCCTAACCCTAACCCTAACCCTAACCCTAACCCTAACCCTGACCTTAACCCAAACACTAACCCTAACCCAAACCCCAAATGTGTTAAAATTGTTGTTTTGGAGGCCTAGCTTTATCTCGGAAAGGATAAGTCTAGGAGGGTAACCGATTGGATTTTCGTATTAAGTTTTTTCACGAACTTCTCAAAAATCAAAGTTTTGGAGGGATGGGGGGTCAGGTTATGGTTTTTGCTACTTTTCATAGTCGATCTTTTCAATATTTCAACATGATCCTATGCTTCGTTCGGCTTGATGTTAAAAAATCGGCCCCATTAGGGGTAGTACTTTTTGACAATTAAGCCCCTGGTGAAGACCGCAAGTCTTTATCTTTTGTAGTTTGGGAGTTGGTGTTAATTTCGGGGTTAGGCTTTACTCTCGCACAAACGTTTCTTCAGTGAGGTCGGAAAGTGCGGTCGTACACTTCAGTGATACCAATAAGTTTTCATCCTTTAGATCGCCTTTCCATCTTTTAGGAACAGTTAACTTTATGAAAATATCTCTATTCAAATCCATTCTACATCTGTTTGAAGATTGAGGTCAAAGGCACTTTTCATACTCTGTACTTAGAAAAATTGTTGGAAATTTCTGACGCATGCGCAGTCACAAAAAAGGGCAGACATGCGCAGAAGTGACAATGGGCACCTCACTAACCCTCGTCAAAGTACACTACCCTGTCCCAATCATGACCCTAATCCGTTCCCTAACCCTAACCCTGACCCTAACCCTGACCCAAACCCTGACCCTTACCCTAACCCTAACCCTGACCCTAACCCAAACACTAACCATGACCCTAACCCTAACCCTAACCCTAACCCTAACCCTAACCCTAACCCTGACCTTAACCCAAACACTAACCCTAACCCAAACCCCAAATGTGTTAAAATTGTTGTTTTGGAGGCCTAGCTTTATCTCGGAAAGGATAAGTCTAGGAGGGTAACCGATTGGATTTTCGTATTAAGTTTTTTCACGAACTTCTCAAAAATCAAAGTTTTGGAGGGATGGGGGGTCAGGTTATGGTTTTTGCTACTTTTCATAGTCGATCTTTTCAATATTTCAACATGATCCTATGCTTCGTTCGGCTTGATGTTAAAAAATCGGCCCCGTTAGGGGTAGTACTTTTTGACAATTAAGCCCCTGGTGAAGACCGCAAGTCTTTATCTTTTGTAGTTTGGGAGTTGGTGTTAATTTCGGGGTTAGGCTTTACTCTCGCACAAACGTTTCTTCAGTGAGGTCGGAAAGTGCGGTCGTACACTTCAGTGATACCAATAAGTTTTCATCCTTTAGATCGCCTTTCCATCTTTTAGGAACAGTTAACTTTATGAAAATATCTCTATTCAAATCCATTCTACATCTGTTTGAAGATTGAGGTCAAAGGCACTTTTCATACTCTGTACTTAGAAAAATTGTTGGAAATTTCTGACGCATGCGCAGTCACAAAAAAGGGCAGACATGCGCAGAAGTGACAATGGGCACCTCACTAACCCTCGTCAAAGTACACTACCCTGTCCCAATCATGACCCTAATCCGTTCCCTAACCCTAACCCTGACCCTAACCCTGACCCAAACCCTGACCCTTACCCTAACCCTAACCCTGACCCTAACCCAAACACTAACCATGACCCTAACCCTAACCCTAACCCTAACCCTAACCCTAACCCTAACCCTGACCTTAACCCAAACACTAACCCTAACCCAAACCCCAAATGTGTTAAAATTGTTGTTTTGGAGGCCTAGCTTTATCTCGGAAAGGATAAGTCTAGGAGGGTAACCGATTGGATTTTCGTATTAAGTTTTTTCACGAACTTCTCAAAAATCAAAGTTTTGGAGGGATGGGGGGTCAGGTTATGGTTTTTGCTACTTTTCATAGTCGATCTTTTCAATATTTCAACATGATCCTATGCTTCGTTCGGCTTGATGTTAAAAAATCGGCCCCGTTAGGGGTAGTACTTTTTGACAATTAAGCCCCTGGTGAAGACCGCAAGTCTTTATCTTTTGTAGTTTGGGAGTTGGTGTTAATTTCGGGGTTAGGCTTTACTCTCGCACAAACGTTTCTTCAGTGAGGTCGGAAAGTGCGGTCGTACACTTCAGTGATACCAATAAGTTTTCATCCTTTAGATCGCCTTTCCATCTTTTAGGAACAGTTAACTTTATGAAAATATCTCTATTCAAATCCATTCTACATCTGTTTGAAGATTGAGGTCAAAGGCACTTTTCATACTCTGTACTTAGAAAAATTGTTGGAAATTTCTGACGCATGCGCAGTCACAAAAAAGGGCAGACATGCGCAGAAGTGACAATGGGCACCTCACTAACCCTCGTCAAAGTACACTACCCTGTCCCAATCATGACCCTAATCCGTTCCCTAACCCTAACCCTGACCCTAACCCTGACCCAAACCCTGACCCTTACCCTAACCCTAACCCTGACCCTAACCCAAACACTAACCATGACCCTAACCCTAACCCTAACCCTAACCCTAACCCTAACCCTAACCCTGACCTTAACCCAAACACTAACCCTAACCCAAACCCCAAATGTGTTAAAATTGTTGTTTTGGAGGCCTAGCTTTATCTCGGAAAGGATAAGTCTAGGAGGGTAACCGATTGGATTTTCGTATTAAGTTTTTTCACGAACTTCTCAAAAATCAAAGTTTTGGAGGGATGGGGGGTCAGGTTATGGTTTTTGCTACTTTTCATAGTCGATCTTTTCAATATTTCAACATGATCCTATGCTTCGTTCGGCTTGATGTTAAAAAATCGGCCCCGTTAGGGGTAGTACTTTTTGACAATTAAGCCCCTGGTGAAGACCGCAAGTCTTTATCTTTTGTAGTTTGGGAGTTGGTGTTAATTTCGGGGTTAGGCTTTACTCTCGCACAAACGTTTCTTCAGTGAGGTCGGAAAGTGCGGTCGTACACTTCAGTGATACCAATAAGTTTTCATCCTTTAGATCGCCTTTCCATCTTTTAGGAACAGTTAACTTTATGAAAATATCTCTATTCAAATCCATTCTACATCTGTTTGAAGATTGAGGTCAAAGGCACTTTTCATACTCTGTACTTAGAAAAATTGTTGGAAATTTCTGACGCATGCGCAGTCACAAAAAAGGGCAGACATGCGCAGAAGTGACAATGGGCACCTCACTAACCCTCGTCAAAGTACACTACCCTGTCCCAATCATGACCCTAATCCGTTCCCTAACCCTAACCCTGACCCTAACCCTGACCCAAACCCTGACCCTTACCCTAACCCTAACCCTGACCCTAACCCAAACACTAACCATGACCCTAACCCTAACCCTAACCCTAACCCTAACCCTAACCCTAACCCTGACCTTAACCCAAACACTAACCCTAACCCAAACCCCAAATGTGTTAAAATTGTTGTTTTGGAGGCCTAGCTTTATCTCGGAAAGGATAAGTCTAGGAGGGTAACCGATTGGATTTTCGTATTAAGTTTTTTCACGAACTTCTCAAAAATCAAAGTTTTGGAGGGATGGGGGGTCAGGTTATGGTTTTTGCTACTTTTCATAGTCGATCTTTTCAATATTTCAACATGATCCTATGCTTCGTTCGGCTTGATGTTAAAAAATCGGCCCCGTTAGGGGTAGTACTTTTTGACAATTAAGCCCCTGGTGAAGACCGCAAGTCTTTATCTTTTGTAGTTTGGGAGTTGGTGTTAATTTCGGGGTTAGGCTTTACTCTCGCACAAACGTTTCTTCAGTGAGGTCGGAAAGTGCGGTCGTACACTTCAGTGATACCAATAAGTTTTCATCCTTTAGATCGCCTTTCCATCTTTTAGGAACAGTTAACTTTATGAAAATATCTCTATTCAAATCCATTCTACATCTGTTTGAAGATTGAGGTCAAAGGCACTTTTCATACTCTGTACTTAGAAAAATTGTTGGAAATTTCTGACGCATGCGCAGTCACAAAAAAGGGCAGACATGCGCAGAAGTGACAATGGGCACCTCACTAACCCTCGTCAAAGTACACTACCCTGTCCCAATCATGACCCTAATCCGTTCCCTAACCCTAACCCTGACCCTAACCCTGACCCAAACCCTGACCCTTACCCTAACCCTAACCCTGACCCTAACCCAAACACTAACCATGACCCTAACCCTAACCCTAACCCTAACCCTAACCCTAACCCTAACCCTGACCTTAACCCAAACACTAACCCTAACCCAAACCCCAAATGTGTTAAAATTGTTGTTTTGGAGGCCTAGCTTTATCTCGGAAAGGATAAGTCTAGGAGGGTAACCGATTGGATTTTCGTATTAAGTTTTTTCACGAACTTCTCAAAAATCAAAGTTTTGGAGGGATGGGGGGTCAGGTTATGGTTTTTGCTACTTTTCATAGTCGATCTTTTCAATATTTCAACATGATCCTATGCTTCGTTCGGCTTGATGTTAAAAAATCGGCCCCGTTAGGGGTAGTACTTTTTGACAATTAAGCCCCTGGTGAAGACCGCAAGTCTTTATCTTTTGTAGTTTGGGAGTTGGTGTTAATTTCGGGGTTAGGCTTTACTCTCGCACAAACGTTTCTTCAGTGAGGTCGGAAAGTGCGGTCGTACACTTCAGTGATACCAATAAGTTTTCATCCTTTAGATCGCCTTTCCATCTTTTAGGAACAGTTAACTTTATGAAAATATCTCTATTCAAATCCATTCTACATCTGTTTGAAGATTGAGGTCAAAGGCACTTTTCATACTCTGTACTTAGAAAAATTGTTGGAAATTTCTGACGCATGCGCAGTCACAAAAAAGGGCAGACATGCGCAGAAGTGACAATGGGCACCTCACTAACCCTCGTCAAAGTACACTACCCTGTCCCAATCATGACCCTAATCCGTTCCCTAACCCTAACCCTGACCCTAACCCTGACCCAAACCCTGACCCTTACCCTAACCCTAACCCTGACCCTAACCCAAACACTAACCATGACCCTAACCCTAACCCTAACCCTAACCCTAACCCTAACCCTAACCCTGACCTTAACCCAAACACTAACCCTAACCCAAAGCCCAAATGTGTTAAAATTGTTGTTTTGGAGGCCTAGCTTTATCTCGGAAAGGATAAGTCTAGGAGGGTAACCGATTGGATTTTCGTATTAAGTTTTTTCACGAACTTCTCAAAAATCAAAGTTTTGGAGGGATGGGGGGTCAGGTTATGGTTTTTGCTACTTTTCATAGTCGATCTTTTCAATATTTCAACATGATCCTATGCTTCGTTCGGCTTGATGTTAAAAAATCGGCCCCGTTAGGGGTAGTACTTTTTGACAATTAAGCCCCTGGTGAAGACCGCAAGTCTTTATCTTTTGTAGTTTGGGAGTTGGTGTTAATTTCGGGGTTAGGCTTTACTCTCGCACAAACGTTTCTTCAGTGAGGTCGGAAAGTGCGGTCGTACACTTCAGTGATACCAATAAGTTTTCATCCTTTAGATCGCCTTTCCATCTTTTAGGAACAGTTAACTTTATGAAAATATCTCTATTCAAATCCATTCTACATCTGTTTGAAGATTGAGGTCAAAGGCACTTTTCATACTCTGTACTTAGAAAAATTGTTGGAAATTTCTGACGCATGCGCAGTCACAAAAAAGGGCAGACATGCGCAGAAGTGACAATGGGCACCTCACTAACCCTCGTCAAAGTACACTACCCTGTCCCAATCATGACCCTAATCCGTTCCCTAACCCTAACCCTGACCCTAACCCTGACCCAAACCCTGACCCTTACCCTAACCCTAACCCTGACCCTAACCCAAACACTAACCATGACCCTAACCCTAACCCTAACCCTAACCCTAACCCTAACCCTAACCCTGACCTTAACCCAAACACTAACCCTAACCCAAACCCCAAATGTGTTAAAATTGTTGTTTTGGAGGCCTAGCTTTATCTCGGAAAGGATAAGTCTAGGAGGGTAACCGATTGGATTTTCGTATTAAGTTTTTTCACGAACTTCTCAAAAATCAAAGTTTTGGAGGGATGGGGGGTCAGGTTATGGTTTTTGCTACTTTTCATAGTCGATCTTTTCAATATTTCAACATGATCCTATGCTTCGTTCGGCTTGATGTTAAAAAATCGGCCCCGTTAGGGGTAGTACTTTTTGACAATTAAGCCCCTGGTGAAGACCGCAAGTCTTTATCTTTTGTAGTTTGGGAGTTGGTGTTAATTTCGGGGTTAGGCTTTACTCTCGCACAAACGTTTCTTCAGTGAGGTCGGAAAGTGCGGTCGTACACTTCAGTGATACCAATAAGTTTTCATCCTTTAGATCGCCTTTCCATCTTTTAGGAACAGTTAACTTTATGAAAATATCTCTATTCAAATCCATTCTACATCTGTTTGAAGATTGAGGTCAAAGGCACTTTTCATACTCTGTACTTAGAAAAATTGTTGGAAATTTCTGACGCATGCGCAGTCACAAAAAAGGGCAGACATGCGCAGAAGTGACAATGGGCACCTCACTAACCCTCGTCAAAGTACACTACCCTGTCCCAATCATGACCCTAATCCGTTCCCTAACCCTAACCCTGACCCTAACCCTGACCCAAACCCTGACCCTTACCCTAACCCTAACCCTGACCCTAACCCAAACACTAACCATGACCCTAACCCTAACCCTAACCCTAACCCTAACCCTAACCCTAACCCTGACCTTAACCCAAACACTAACCCTAACCCAAAGCCCAAATGTGTTAAAATTGTTGTTTTGGAGGCCTAGCTTTATCTCGGAAAGGATAAGTCTAGGAGGGTAACCGATTGGATTTTCGTATTAAGTTTTTTCACGAACTTCTCAAAAATCAAAGTTTTGGAGGGATGGGGGGTCAGGTTATGGTTTTTGCTACTTTTCATAGTCGATCTTTTCAATATTTCAACATGATCCTATGCTTCGTTCGGCTTGATGTTAAAAAATCGGCCCCGTTAGGGGTAGTACTTTTTGACAATTAAGCCCCTGGTGAAGACCGCAAGTCTTTATCTTTTGTAGTTTGGGAGTTGGTGTTAATTTCGGGGTTAGGCTTTACTCTCGCACAAACGTTTCTTCAGTGAGGTCGGAAAGTGCGGTCGTACACTTCAGTGATACCAATAAGTTTTCATCCTTTAGATCGCCTTTCCATCTTTTAGGAACAGTTAACTTTATGAAAATATCTCTATTCAAATCCATTCTACATCTGTTTGAAGATTGAGGTCAAAGGCACTTTTCATACTCTGTACTTAGAAAAATTGTTGGAAATTTCTGACGCATGCGCAGTCACAAAAAAGGGCAGACATGCGCAGAAGTGACAATGGGCACCTCACTAACCCTCGTCAAAGTACACTACCCTGTCCCAATCATGACCCTAATCCGTTCCCTAACCCTAACCCTGACCCTAACCCTGACCCAAACCCTGACCCTTACCCTAACCCTAACCCTGACCCTAACCCAAACACTAACCATGACCCTAACCCTAACCCTAACCCTAACCCTAACCCTAACCCTAACCCTGACCTTAACCCAAACACTAACCCTAACCCAAACCCCAAATGTGTTAAAATTGTTGTTTTGGAGGCCTAGCTTTATCTCGGAAAGGATAAGTCTAGGAGGGTAACCGATTGGATTTTCGTATTAAGTTTTTTCACGAACTTCTCAAAAATCAAAGTTTTGGAGGGATGGGGGGTCAGGTTATGGTTTTTGCTACTTTTCATAGTCGATCTTTTCAATATTTCAACATGATCCTATGCTTCGTTCGGCTTGATGTTAAAAAATCGGCCCCGTTAGGGGTAGTACTTTTTGACAATTAAGCCCCTGGTGAAGACCGCAAGTCTTTATCTTTTGTAGTTTGGGAGTTGGTGTTAATTTCGGGGTTAGGCTTTACTCTCGCACAAACGTTTCTTCAGTGAGGTCGGAAAGTGCGGTCGTACACTTCAGTGATACCAATAAGTTTTCATCCTTTAGATCGCCTTTCCATCTTTTAGGAACAGTTAACTTTATGAAAATATCTCTATTCAAATCCATTCTACATCTGTTTGAAGATTGAGGTCAAAGGCACTTTTCATACTCTGTACTTAGAAAAATTGTTGGAAATTTCTGACGCATGCGCAGTCACAAAAAAGGGCAGACATGCGCAGAAGTGACAATGGGCACCTCACTAACCCTCGTCAAAGTACACTACCCTGTCCCAATCATGACCCTAATCCGTTCCCTAACCCTAACCCTGACCCTAACCCTGACCCAAACCCTGACCCTTACCCTAACCCTAACCCTGACCCTAACCCAAACACTAACCATGACCCTAACCCTAACCCTAACCCTAACCCTAACCCTAACCCTAACCCTGACCTTAACCCAAACACTAACCCTAACCCAAACCCCAAATGTGTTAAAATTGTTGTTTTGGAGGCCTAGCTTTATCTCGGAAAGGATAAGTCTAGGAGGGTAACCGATTGGATTTTCGTATTAAGTTTTTTCACGAACTTCTCAAAAATCAAAGTTTTGGAGGGATGGGGGGTCAGGTTATGGTTTTTGCTACTTTTCATAGTCGATCTTTTCAATATTTCAACATGATCCTATGCTTCGTTCGGCTTGATGTTAAAAAATCGGCCCCGTTAGGGGTAGTACTTTTTGACAATTAAGCCCCTGGTGAAGACCGCAAGTCTTTATCTTTTGTAGTTTGGGAGTTGGTGTTAATTTCGGGGTTAGGCTTTACTCTCGCACAAACGTTTCTTCAGTGAGGTCGGAAAGTGCGGTCGTACACTTCAGTGATACCAATAAGTTTTCATCCTTTAGATCGCCTTTCCATCTTTTAGGAACAGTTAACTTTATGAAAATATCTCTATTCAAATCCATTCTACATCTGTTTGAAGATTGAGGTCAAAGGCACTTTTCATACTCTGTACTTAGAAAAATTGTTGGAAATTTCTGACGCATGCGCAGTCACAAAAAAGGGCAGACATGCGCAGAAGTGACAATGGGCACCTCACTAACCCTCGTCAAAGTACACTACCCTGTCCCAATCATGACCCTAATCCGTTCCCTAACCCTAACCCTGACCCTAACCCTGACCCAAACCCTGACCCTTACCCTAACCCTAACCCTGACCCTAACCCAAACACTAACCATGACCCTAACCCTAACCCTAACCCTAACCCTAACCCTAACCCTAACCCTGACCTTAACCCAAACACTAACCCTAACCCAAACCCCAAATGTGTTAAAATTGTTGTTTTGGAGGCCTAGCTTTATCTCGGAAAGGATAAGTCTAGGAGGGTAACCGATTGGATTTTCGTATTAAGTTTTTTCACGAACTTCTCAAAAATCAAAGTTTTGGAGGGATGGGGGGTCAGGTTATGGTTTTTGCTACTTTTCATAGTCGATCTTTTCAATATTTCAACATGATCCTATGCTTCGTTCGGCTTGATGTTAAAAAATCGGCCCCGTTAGGGGTAGTACTTTTTGACAATTAAGCCCCTGGTGAAGACCGCAAGTCTTTATCTTTTGTAGTTTGGGAGTTGGTGTTAATTTCGGGGTTAGGCTTTACTCTCGCACAAACGTTTCTTCAGTGAGGTCGGAAAGTGCGGTCGTACACTTCAGTGATACCAATAAGTTTTCATCCTTTAGATCGCCTTTCCATCTTTTAGGAACAGTTAACTTTATGAAAATATCTCTATTCAAATCCATTCTACATCTGTTTGAAGATTGAGGTCAAAGGCACTTTTCATACTCTGTACTTAGAAAAATTGTTGGAAATTTCTGACGCATGCGCAGTCACAAAAAAGGGCAGACATGCGCAGAAGTGACAATGGGCACCTCACTAACCCTCGTCAAAGTACACTACCCTGTCCCAATCATGACCCTAATCCGTTCCCTAACCCTAACCCTGACCCTAACCCTGACCCAAACCCTGACCCTTACCCTAACCCTAACCCTGACCCTAACCCAAACACTAACCATGACCCTAACCCTAACCCTAACCCTAACCCTAACCCTAACCCTAACCCTGACCTTAACCCAAACACTAACCCTAACCCAAACCCCAAATGTGTTAAAATTGTTGTTTTGGAGGCCTAGCTTTATCTCGGAAAGGATAAGTCTAGGAGGGTAACCGATTGGATTTTCGTATTAAGTTTTTTCACGAACTTCTCAAAAATCAAAGTTTTGGAGGGATGGGGGGTCAGGTTATGGTTTTTGCTACTTTTCATAGTCGATCTTTTCAATATTTCAACATGATCCTATGCTTCGTTCGGCTTGATGTTAAAAAATCGGCCCCGTTAGGGGTAGTACTTTTTGACAATTAAGCCCCTGGTGAAGACCGCAAGTCTTTATCTTTTGTAGTTTGGGAGTTGGTGTTAATTTCGGGGTTAGGCTTTACTCTCGCACAAACGTTTCTTCAGTGAGGTCGGAAAGTGCGGTCGTACACTTCAGTGATACCAATAAGTTTTCATCCTTTAGATCGCCTTTCCATCTTTTAGGAACAGTTAACTTTATGAAAATATCTCTATTCAAATCCATTCTACATCTGTTTGAAGATTGAGGTCAAAGGCACTTTTCATACTCTGTACTTAGAAAAATTGTTGGAAATTTCTGACGCATGCGCAGTCACAAAAAAGGGCAGACATGCGCAGAAGTGACAATGGGCACCTCACTAACCCTCGTCAAAGTACACTACCCTGTCCCAATCATGACCCTAATCCGTTCCCTAACCCTAACCCTGACCCTAACCCTGACCCAAACCCTGACCCTTACCCTAACCCTAACCCTGACCCTAACCCAAACACTAACCATGACCCTAACCCTAACCCTAACCCTAACCCTAACCCTAACCCTAACCCTGACCTTAACCCAAACACTAACCCTAACCCAAACCCCAAATGTGTTAAAATTGTTGTTTTGGAGGCCTAGCTTTATCTCGGAAAGGATAAGTCTAGGAGGGTAACCGATTGGATTTTCGTATTAAGTTTTTTCACGAACTTCTCAAAAATCAAAGTTTTGGAGGGATGGGGGGTCAGGTTATGGTTTTTGCTACTTTTCATAGTCGATCTTTTCAATATTTCAACATGATCCTATGCTTCGTTCGGCTTGATGTTAAAAAATCGGCCCCGTTAGGGGTAGTACTTTTTGACAATTAAGCCCCTGGTGAAGACCGCAAGTCTTTATCTTTTGTAGTTTGGGAGTTGGTGTTAATTTCGGGGTTAGGCTTTACTCTCGCACAAACGTTTCTTCAGTGAGGTCGGAAAGTGCGGTCGTACACTTCAGTGATACCAATAAGTTTTCATCCTTTAGATCGCCTTTCCATCTTTTAGGAACAGTTAACTTTATGAAAATATCTCTATTCAAATCCATTCTACATCTGTTTGAAGATTGAGGTCAAAGGCACTTTTCATACTCTGTACTTAGAAAAATTGTTGGAAATTTCTGACGCATGCGCAGTCACAAAAAAGGGCAGACATGCGCAGAAGTGACAATGGGCACCTCACTAACCCTCGTCAAAGTACACTACCCTGTCCCAATCATGACCCTAATCCGTTCCCTAACCCTAACCCTGACCCTAACCCTGACCCAAACCCTGACCCTTACCCTAACCCTAACCCTGACCCTAACCCAAACACTAACCATGACCCTAACCCTAACCCTAACCCTAACCCTAACCCTAACCCTAACCCTGACCTTAACCCAAACACTAACCCTAACCCAAACCCCAAATGTGTTAAAATTGTTGTTTTGGAGGCCTAGCTTTATCTCGGAAAGGATAAGTCTAGGAGGGTAACCGATTGGATTTTCGTATTAAGTTTTTTCACGAACTTCTCAAAAATCAAAGTTTTGGAGGGATGGGGGGTCAGGTTATGGTTTTTGCTACTTTTCATAGTCGATCTTTTCAATATTTCAACATGATCCTATGCTTCGTTCGGCTTGATGTTAAAAAATCGGCCCCGTTAGGGGTAGTACTTTTTGACAATTAAGCCCCTGGTGAAGACCGCAAGTCTTTATCTTTTGTAGTTTGGGAGTTGGTGTTAATTTCGGGGTTAGGCTTTACTCTCGCACAAACGTTTCTTCAGTGAGGTCGGAAAGTGCGGTCGTACACTTCAGTGATACCAATAAGTTTTCATCCTTTAGATCGCCTTTCCATCTTTTAGGAACAGTTAACTTTATGAAAATATCTCTATTCAAATCCATTCTACATCTGTTTGAAGATTGAGGTCAAAGGCACTTTTCATACTCTGTACTTAGAAAAATTGTTGGAAATTTCTGACGCATGCGCAGTCACAAAAAAGGGCAGACATGCGCAGAAGTGACAATGGGCACCTCACTAACCCTCGTCAAAGTACACTACCCTGTCCCAATCATGACCCTAATCCGTTCCCTAACCCTAACCCTGACCCTAACCCTGACCCAAACCCTGACCCTTACCCTAACCCTAACCCTGACCCTAACCCAAACACTAACCATGACCCTAACCCTAACCCTAACCCTAACCCTAACCCTAACCCTAACCCTGACCTTAACCCAAACACTAACCCTAACCCAAACCCCAAATGTGTTAAAATTGTTGTTTTGGAGGCCTAGCTTTATCTCGGAAAGGATAAGTCTAGGAGGGTAACCGATTGGATTTTCGTATTAAGTTTTTTCACGAACTTCTCAAAAATCAAAGTTTTGGAGGGATGGGGGGTCAGGTTATGGTTTTTGCTACTTTTCATAGTCGATCTTTTCAATATTTCAACATGATCCTATGCTTCGTTCGGCTTGATGTTAAAAAATCGGCCCCGTTAGGGGTAGTACTTTTTGACAATTAAGCCCCTGGTGAAGACCGCAAGTCTTTATCTTTTGTAGTTTGGGAGTTGGTGTTAATTTCGGGGTTAGGCTTTACTCTCGCACAAACGTTTCTTCAGTGAGGTCGGAAAGTGCGGTCGTACACTTCAGTGATACCAATAAGTTTTCATCCTTTAGATCGCCTTTCCATCTTTTAGGAACAGTTAACTTTATGAAAATATCTCTATTCAAATCCATTCTACATCTGTTTGAAGATTGAGGTCAAAGGCACTTTTCATACTCTGTACTTAGAAAAATTGTTGGAAATTTCTGACGCATGCGCAGTCACAAAAAAGGGCAGACATGCGCAGAAGTGACAATGGGCACCTCACTAACCCTCGTCAAAGTACACTACCCTAACCCTAACCCTAACCCTAACCCTAACCCTAACCCTAACCCTAACCCTAACCCCTAACCCTAACCCTAACCCTAACCCTAACCCTAACCCTAACCCTAACCCTAACCCTAACCCTAACCCTAACCCTAACCCTAAACCCTAACCCTAACCCTAACCCTAACCCTAACCCTAACCCTAACCCTAACCCTAACCCTAACCCTAACCCTAACCCTAACCCTAACCCTAACCCTAACCCTAACCCTAACCCTAACCCTAACCCTAACCCTAACCCCTAACCCTAACCCTAACCCTAACCCTAACCCTAACCCTAACCCTAACCCTAACCCTAACCCTAACCCTAAGCTTTATCTCGGAAAGGATGTCTAGGAGGGTAACCAATTAAATTTTCGTATTAAGTTTTTCCATGAACTTCTCAAAAATCAGAGTTTTGAAGGGATGGGGGGTCAGGTTATGGTTTTTGGTACTTTTAATAGTCGATCTTTTCAATATTTCAACATGATCCTATGCTTCGATCGGCTTGATGTTAAAAAATCGGCCCCGTTTACTTTTTGACAATTAAGCCCCTGGTGAAGACCGCAAGTCTTTATCTTTTGTAGTTTGGGAGTTGGTGTTAATTTCGGGGTTAGGCTTTACTCTCGCACAAACGTTTCTTCAGTGAGGTCGGAAAGTTCGGTCGTACACTTCAGTGATACCAATAAGTTTTCATCCTCTAGATCGCCTTTCCATCTTTAAGGAACAGTTAACTTTATGAAAATATCGCTATTCAAATCCATTCTACATCTGTTTGAAGATTGAGGTCAAAGGCACTTTTCATACTCTGTACTTAGAAATATTTTTGGAAATTTCTGACGCATGCGCAGTCACAAAAAAGGGCAGACCTGCGCAGAAGTGACAATGGGCACCTCACTAACCCTCGTCAAAGTACACTACCCTAACCCTAACCCTAACCCTTACCCTAACCCTAACCCTAACCCTAACCCTAACCCTAACCCTAACCCTATCCCTAACCCTAACCCTAAACCCTAACCCTAACCCTAACCCTAACCCTAATTTCGGGGTTAGGCTTTACTCTCGCACAAACGTTTCTTCAGTGAGGTCGGAAAGTGCGGTCGTACACTTCAGTGATACCAACAAGTTTTCATCCTTTAGATCGCCTTTCCATCTTTTAGGAACAGTTAACTTTATGAAAATATCTCTATTCAAATCCATTCTACATCTGTTTGAAGATTGAGGTCAAAGGCACTTTTCATACTCTGTACTTAGAAATATTTTTGGGAATTTCTGACGCATGCGCAGTCACAAAAAAGGGCAGACATGCGCAGAAGTGACAATGGGCACCTCACTAACCCTCTTCAAAGTACACTACCCTAATCATAACCCTAACCCTTACCCTAACCCTAACCCTAACCCTAACCATAACTCTAACCCTAAACCCTAACCCTAACCCTAACCCTAACCCTAATTTCGGGGTTAGGCTTTACTCTCGCACAAACGTTTTCAACAGTGAGGTCGGAAAGTGCGGTCGTACACTTCAGTGATACCAACAAGTTTTCATCCTTTAGATCGCCTTTCCATCTTTTAGGAACAGTTAACTTTATGAAAATATCTCTATTCAAATCCATTCTACATCTGTTTGAAGATTGAGGTCAAAGGCACTTTTCATACTCTGTACTTAGAAATATTTTTGGGAATTTCTGACGCATGCGCAGTCACAAAAAAGGGCAGACATGCGCAGAAGTGACAATGGGCACCTCACTAACCCTCTTCAAAGTACACTACCCTAATCATAACCCTAACCCTTACCCTAACCCTAACCCTAACCCTAACCATAACTCTAACCCTAAACCCTAACCCTAACCCTAACCCTAACCCTAACCCTAATTTCGGGGTTAGGCTTTACTCTCGCACAAACGTTTTCAACAGTGAGGTCGGAAAGTGCGGTCGTACACTTCAGTGATACCAACAAGTTTTCATCCTTTAGATCGCCTTTCCATCTTTTAGGAACAGTTAACTTTATGAAAATATCTCTATTCAAATCCATTCTACATCTGTTTGAAGATTGAGGTCAAAGGCACTTTTCATACTCTGTACTTAGAAATATTTTTGGGAATTTCTGACGCATGCGCAGTCACAAAAAAGGGCAGACATGCGCAGAAGTGACAATGGGCACCTCACTAACCCTCTTCAAAGTACACTACCCTGTCCCAATCATGACCCTTATCTGTACCCTAACTTTAACCCTGACCCTAACCCTGACCCAAACCCTGACCCTTACCCTAACCCTAACCCTGACCCTAACCCAAACACTAACCATGACCCTAACCCTAACCCTAACTCTAACCCTAACCCTGACCTTAACCCAAACACTAACTCTAACCCAAACACCAAATGTGTTAAAATTGTTGTTTTGGAGGCCTAGCTTTATCTCGGAAAGGATAAGTCTAGGAGGGTAACCGATTGGATTTTCGTATTAAGTTTTTCCATGAACTTCTCAAAAATCAGAGTTTTGAAGGGATGGGGGGTCAGGTTATGGTTTTTGGTACTTTTAATAGTCGATCTTTTCAATATTTCAACATGATCCTATGCTTCGATCGGCTTGATGTTAAAAAATCGGCCCCGTTTACTTTTTGACAATTAAGCCCCTGGTGAAGACCGCAAGTCTTTATCTTTTGTAGTTTGGGAGTTGGTGTTAATTTCGGGGTTAGGCTTTACTCTCGCACAAACGTTTCTTCAGTGAGGTCGGAAAGTGCGGTCGTACACTTCAGTGATACCAATAAGTTTTCATCCTCTAGATCGCCTTTCCATCTTTTAGGAACAGTTAACTTTATGAAAATATCTCTATTCAAATCCATTCTACATCTGTTTGAAGATTGAGGTCAAAGGCACTTTTCATACTCTGTACTTAGAAATATTTTTGGAAATTTCTGACGCATGCGCAGTCACAAAAAAGGGCAGACCTGCGCAGAAGTGACAATGGGCACCTCACTAACCCTCGTCAAAGTACACTACCCTAACCCTAACCCTAACCCTTACCCTAACCCTAACCCTAACCCTAACCCTAACCCTAACCCTAACCCTATCCCTAACCCTAACCCTAAACCCTAACCCTAACCCTAACCCTAACCCTAACCCTAATTTCGGGGTTAGGCTTTACTCTCGCACAAACGTTTCTTCAGTGAGGTCGGAAAGTGCGGTCGTACACTTCAGTGATACCAACAAGTTTTCATCCTTTAGATCGCCTTTCCATCTTTTAGGAACAGTTAACTTTATGAAAATATCTCTATTCAAATCCATTCTACATCTGTTTGAAGATTGAGGTCAAAGGCACTTTTCATACTCTGTACTTAGAAATATTTTTGGGAATTTCTGACGCATGCGCAGTCACAAAAAAGGGCAGACATGCGCAGAAGTGACAATGGGAACCTCACTAACCCTCTTCAAAGTACACTACCCTGTCCCAATCATGACCCTAATCCGTACCCTAACCCTAACCCTGACCCTAACCCTGACCCAAACCCTGACCCTTACCCTAACCCTAACCCTGACCCTAACCCAAACACTTACCATGACCCTAACCCTAACCCTAACCCTGACCTTAACCCAAACACTAACCCTAACCCAAACACCAAATGTGTTAAACTTGTTGTTTTGGAGGCCTAGCTTTATCTCGGAAAGGATAAGTCTAGGAGGGTAACCGATTGGATTTTCGTATTAAGTTTTTCCACGAACTTCTCAAAAATCAGAGTTTTGGAGGGATGAGGGGTCAGGTTATGGTTTTTGGTACTTTTAATAGTCGATCTTTTCAATATTTCAACATGATCCTATGCTTCGATCGGCTTGATGTTAAAAAATCGGCCCCGTTTACTTTTTGACAATTAAGCCCCTGGTGAAGACCGCAAGTCTTTATCTTTTGTAGTTTGGGAGTTGGTGTTAATTTCGGGGTTAGGCTTTACTCTCGCACAAACGTTTCTTCAGTGAGGTCGGAAAGTTCGGTCGTACACTTCAGTGATACCAATAAGTTTTCATCCTCTAGATCGCCTTTCCATCTTTAAGGAACAGTTAACTTTATGAAAATATCGCTATTCAAATCCATTCTACATCTGTTTGAAGATTGAGGTCAAAGGCACTTTTCATACTCTGTACTTAGAAATATTTTTGGAAATTTCTGACGCATGCGCAGTCACAAAAAAGGGCAGACCTGCGCAGAAGTGACAATGGGCACCTCACTAACCCTCGTCAAAGTACACTACCCTAACCCTAACCCTAACCCTTACCCTAACCCTAACCCTAACCCTAACCCTAACCCTAACCCTAACCCTATCCCTAACCCTAACCCTAAACCCTAACCCTAACCCTAACCCTAACCCTAATTTCGGGGTTAGGCTTTACTCTCGCACAAACGTTTCTTCAGTGAGGTCGGAAAGTGCGGTCGTACACTTCAGTGATACCAACAAGTTTTCATCCTTTAGATCGCCTTTCCATCTTTTAGGAACAGTTAACTTTATGAAAATATCTCTATTCAAATCCATTCTACATCTGTTTGAAGATTGAGGTCAAAGGCACTTTTCATACTCTGTAAGAAATATTTTTGGGAATTTCTGACGCATGCGCAGTCACAAAAAAGGGCAGACATGCGCAGAAGTGACAATGGGCACCTCACTAACCCTCTTCAAAGTACACTACCCTAATCATAACCCTAACCCTTACCCTTACCCTAACCCTAACCCTAACCATAACTCTAACCCTAAACCCTAACCCTAACCCTAACCCTAACCCTAACCCTAATTTCGGGGTTAGGCTTTACTCTCGCACAAACGTTTTCAACAGTGAGGTCGGAAAGTGCGGTCGTACACTTCAGTGATACCAACAAGTTTTCATCCTTTAGATCGCCTTTCCATCTTTTAGGAACAGTTAACTTTATGAAAATATCTCTATTCAAATCCATTCTACATCTGTTTGAAGATTGAGGTCAAAGGCACTTTTCATACTCTGTACTTAGAAATATTTTTGGGAATTTCTGACGCATGCGCAGTCACAAAAAAGGGCAGACATGCGCAGAAGTGACAATGGGCACCTCACTAACCCTCTTCAAAGTACACTACCCTGTCCCAATCATGACCCTAATCTGTACCCTAACTTTAACCCTGACCCTAACCCTGACCCAAACCCTGACCCTTACCCTAACCCTAACCCTGACCCTAACCCAAACACTAACCATGACCCTAACCCTAACCCTAACCCTAACCCTAACCCTGACCTTAACCCAAACACTAACTCTAACCCAAACACCAAATGTGTTAAAATTGTTGTTTTGGAGGCCTAGCTTTATCTCGGAAAGGATAAGTCTAGGAGGGTAACCGATTGGATTTTCGTATTAAGTTTTTCCATGAACTTCTCAAAAATCAGAGTTTTGAAGGGATGGGGGGTCAGGTTATGGTTTTTGGTACTTTTAATAGTCGATCTTTTCAATATTTCAACATGATCCTATGCTTCGATCGGCTTGATGTTAAAAAATCGGCCCCGTTTACTTTTTGACAATTAAGCCCCTGGTGAAGACCGCAAGTCTTTATCTTTTGTAGTTTGGGAGTTGGTGTTAATTTCGGGGTTAGGCTTTACTCTCGCACAAACGTTTCTTCAGTGAGGTCGGAAAGTGCGGTCGTACACTTCAGTGATACCAATAAGTTTTCATCCTCTAGATCGCCTTTCCATCTTTTAGGAACAGTTAACTTTATGAAAATATCTCTATTCAAATCCATTCTACATCTGTTTGAAGATTGAGGTCAAAGGCACTTTTCATACTCTGTACTTAGAAATATTTTTGGAAATTTCTGACGCATGCGCAGTCACAAAAAAGGGCAGACCTGCGCAGAAGTGACAATGGGCACCTCACTAACCCTCGTCAAAGTACACTACCCTAACCCTAACCCTAACCCTTACCCTAACCCTAACCCTAACCCTAACCCTAACCCTAACCCTAACCCTATCCCTAACCCTAACCCTAAACCCTAACCCTAACCCTAACCCTAACCCTAACCCTAATTTCGGGGTTAGGCTTTACTCTCGCACAAACGTTTCTTCAGTGAGGTCGGAAAGTGCGGTCGTACACTTCAGTGATACCAACAAGTTTTCATCCTTTAGATCGCCTTTCCATCTTTTAGGAACAGTTAACTTTATGAAAATATCTCTATTCAAATCCATTCTACATCTGTTTGAAGATTGAGGTCAAAGGCACTTTTCATACTCTGTACTTAGAAATATTTTTGGGAATTTCTGACGCATGCGCAGTCACAAAAAAGGGCAGACATGCGCAGAAGTGACAATGGGAACCTCACTAACCCTCTTCAAAGTACACTACCCTGTCCCAATCATGACCCTAATCCGTACCCTAACCCTAACCCTGACCTTAACCCTGACCCAAACCCTGACCCTTACCCTAACCCTAACCCTGACCCTAACCCAAACACTTACCATGACCCTAACCCTAACCCTAACCCTGACCTTAACCCAAACACTAACCCTAACCCAAACACCAAATGTGTTAAACTTGTTGTTTTGGAGGCCTAGCTTTATCTCGGAAAGGATAAGTCTAGGAGGGTAACCGATTGGATTTTCGTATTAAGTTTTTCCACGAACTTCTCAAAAATCAGAGTTTTGGAGGGATGAGGGGTCAGGTTATGGTTTTTGGTACTTTTAATAGTCGATCTTTTCAATATTTCAACATGATCCTATGCTTCGATCGGCTTGATGTTAAAAAATCGGCCCCGTTTACTTTTTGACAATTAAGCCCCTGGTGAAGACCGCAAGTCTTTATCTTTTGTAGTTTGGGAGTTGGTGTTAATTTCGGGGTTAGGCTTTACTCTCGCACAAACGTTTCTTCAGTGAGGTCGGAAAGTGCGGTCGTACACTTCAGTAATACCAATAAGTTTTCATCCTCTAGATCGCCTTTCCATCTTTTAGGAACAGTTAACTTTATGAAAATATCTCTATTCAAATCCATTCTACATCTGTTTGAAGATTGAGGTCAAAGGCACTTTTCATACTCTGTACTTAGAAATATTTTTGGAAATTTCTGACGCATGCGCAGTCACAAAAAAGGGCAGACATGCGCAGAAGTGACAATGGGCACCTCACTAACCCTCTTCAAAGTACACTACCCTGTCCCAATCATGACCCTAATCCGTACCCTAACCCTAACCCTGACCCTAACCCTGACCCAAACCCTGACCCTTACCCTAACCCTAACCCTGACCCTAACCCAAACACTTACCATGACCCTAACCCTAACCCTAACCCTGACCTTAACCCAAACACTAACCCTAACCCAAACACCAAATGTGTTAAAATTGTTGTTTTGGAGGCCTAGCTTTATCTCGGAAAGGATAAGTCTAGGAGGGTAACCGATTGGATTTTCGTATTAAGTTTTTCCACGAACTTCTCAAAAATCAGAGTTTTGGAGGGATGGGGGGTCAGGTTATGGTTTTTGGTACTTTTAATAGTCGATCTTTTCAATATTTCAACATGATCCTATGCTTCGATCGGCTTGATGTTAAAAAATCGGCCCCGTTTACTTTTTGACAATTAAGCCCGTGGTGAAGACCGCAAGTCTTTATCTTTTGTAGTTTGGGAGTTGGTGTTAATTTCGGGGTTAGGCTTTACTCTCGCACAAACGTTTCTTCAGTGAGGTCGGAAAGTTCGGTCGTACACTTCAGTGATACCAATAAGTTTTCATCCTCTAGATCGCCTTTCCATCTTTAAGGAACAGTTAACTTTATGAAAATATCGCTATTCAAATCCATTCTACATCTGTTTGAAGATTGAGGTCAAAGGCACTTTTCATACTCTGTACTTAGAAATATTTTTGGAAATTTCTGACGCATGCGCAGTCACAAAAAAGGGCAGACCTGCGCAGAAGTGACAATGGGCACCTCACTAACCCTCGTCAAAGTACACTACCCTAACCCTAACCCTAACCCTTACCCTAACCCTAACCCTAACCCTAACCCTAACCCTAACCCTAACCCTATCCCTAACCCTAACCCTAAACCCTAACCCTAACCCTAACCCTAACCCTAATTTCGGGGTTAGGCTTTACTCTCGCACAAACGTTTCTTCAGTGAGGTCGGAAAGTGCGGTCGTACACTTCAGTGATACCAACAAGTTTTCATCCTTTAGATCGCCTTTCCATCTTTTAGGAACAGTTAACTTTATGAAAATATCTCTATTCAAATCCATTCTACATCTGTTTGAAGATTGAGGTCAAAGGCACTTTTCATACTCTGTACTTAGAAATATTTTTGGGAATTTCTGACGCATGCGCAGTCACAAAAAAGGGCAGACATGCGCAGAAGTGACAATGGGCACCTCACTAACCCTCTTCAAAGTACACTACCCTAATCATAACCCTAACCCTTACCCTAACCCTAACCCTAACCCTAACCATAACTCTAACCCTAAACCCTAACCCTAACCCTAACCCTAACCCTAACCCTAATTTCGGGGTTAGGCTTTACTCTCGCACAAACGTTTTCAACAGTGAGGTCGGAAAGTGCGGTCGTACACTTCAGTGATACCAACAAGTTTTCATCCTTTAGATCGCCTTTCCATCTTTTAGGAACAGTTAACTTTATGAAAATATCTCTATTCAAATCCATTCTACATCTGTTTGAAGATTGAGGTCAAAGGCACTTTTCATACTCTGTACTTAGAAATATTTTTGGGAATTTCTGACGCATGCGCAGTCACAAAAAAGGGCAGACATGCGCAGAAGTGACAATGGGCACCTCACTAACCCTCTTCAAAGTACACTACCCTGTCCCAATCATGACCCTAATCTGTACCCTAACTTTAACCCTGACCCTAACCCTGACCCAAACCCTGACCCTTACCCTAACCCTAACCCTGACCCTAACCCAAACACTAACCATGACCCTAACCCTAACCCTAACCCTAACCCTAACCCTGACCTTAACCCAAACACTAACTCTAACCCAAACACCAAATGTGTTAAAATTGTTGTTTTGGAGGCCTAGCTTTATCTCGGAAAGGATAAGTCTAGGAGGGTAACCGATTGGATTTTCGTATTAAGTTTTTCCATGAACTTCTCAAAAATCAGAGTTTTGAAGGGATGGGGGGTCAGGTTATGGTTTTTGGTACTTTTAATAGTCGATCTTTTCAATATTTCAACATGATCCTATGCTTCGATCGGCTTGATGTTAAAAAATCGGCCCCGTTTACTTTTTGACAATTAAGCCCCTGGTGAAGACCGCAAGTCTTTATCTTTTGTAGTTTGGGAGTTGGTGTTAATTTCGGGGTTAGGCTTTACTCTCGCACAAACGTTTCTTCAGTGAGGTCGGAAAGTGCGGTCGTACACTTCAGTGATACCAATAAGTTTTCATCCTCTAGATCGCCTTTCCATCTTTTAGGAACAGTTAACTTTATGAAAATATCTCTATTCAAATCCATTCTACATCTGTTTGAAGATTGAGGTCAAAGGCACTTTTCATACTCTGTACTTAGAAATATTTTTGGAAATTTCTGACGCATGCGCAGTCACAAAAAAGGGCAGACCTGCGCAGAAGTGACAATGGGCACCTCACTAACCCTCGTCAAAGTACACTACCCTAACCCTAACCCTAACCCTTACCCTAACCCTAACCCTAACCCTAACCCTAACCCTAACCCTAACCCTATCCCTAACCCTAACCCTAAACCCTAACCCTAACCCTAACCCTAACCCTAACCCTAATTTCGGGGTTAGGCTTTACTCTCGCACAAACGTTTCTTCAGTGAGGTCGGAAAGTGCGGTCGTACACTTCAGTGATACCAACAAGTTTTCATCCTTTAGATCGCCTTTCCATCTTTTAGGAACAGTTAACTTTATGAAAATATCTCTATTCAAATCCATTCTACATCTGTTTGAAGATTGAGGTCAAAGGCACTTTTCATACTCTGTACTTAGAAATATTTTTGGGAATTTCTGACGCATGCGCAGTCACAAAAAAGGGCAGACATGCGCAGAAGTGACAATGGGCACCTCACTAACCCTCTTCAAAGTACACTACCCTGTCCCAATCATGACCCTAATCCGTACCCTAACCCTAACCCTGACCCTAACCCTGACCCAAACCCTGACCCTTACCCTAACCCTAACCCTGACCCTAACCCAAACACTTACCATGACCCTAACCCTAACCCTAACCCTGACCTTAACCCAAACACTAACCCTAACCCAAACACCAAATGTGTTAAACTTGTTGTTTTGGAGGCCTAGCTTTATCTCGGAAAGGATAAGTCTAGGAGGGTAACCGATTGGATTTTCGTATTAAGTTTTTCCACGAACTTCTCAAAAATCAGAGTTTTGGAGGGATGAGGGGTCAGGTTATGGTTTTTGGTACTTTTAATAGTCGATCTTTTCAATATTTCAACATGATCCTATGCTTCGATCGGCTTGATGTTAAAAAATCGGCCCCGTTTACTTTTTGACAATTAAGCCCCTGGTGAAGACCGCAAGTCTTTATCTTTTGTAGTTTGGGAGTTGGTGTTAATTTCGGGGTTAGGCTTTACTCTCGCACAAACGTTTCTTCAGTGAGGTCGGAAAGTTCGGTCGTACACTTCAGTAATACCAATAAGTTTTCATCCTCTAGATCGCCTTTCCATCTTTTAGGAACAGTTAACTTTATGAAAATATCTCTATTCAAATCCATTCTACATCTGTTTGAAGATTGAGGTCAAAGGCACTTTTCATACTCTGTACTTAGAAATATTTTTGGAAATTTCTGACGCATGCGCAGTCACAAAAAAGGGCAGACATGCGCAGAAGTGACAATGGGCACCTCACTAACCCTCTTCAAAGTACACTACCCTGTCCCAATCATGACCCTAATCCGTACCCTAACCCTAACCCTGACCCTAACCCTGACCCAAACCCTGACCCTTACCCTAACCCTAACCCTGACCCTAACCCAAACACTTACCATGACCCTAACCCTAACCCTAACCCTGACCTTAACCCAAACACTAACCCTAACCCAAACACCAAATGTGTTAAAATTGTTGTTTTGGAGGCCTAGCTTTATCTCGGAAAGGATAAGTCTAGGAGGGTAACCGATTGGATTTTCGTATTAAGTTTTTCCACGAACTTCTCAAAAATCAGTGTTTTGGAGGGATGGGGGGTCAGGTTATGGTTTTTGGTACTTTTAATAGTCGATCTTTTCAATATTTCAACATGATCCTATGCTTCGATCGGCTTGATGTTAAAAAATCGGCCCCGTTTACTTTTTGACAATTAAGCCCCTGGTGAAGACCGCAAGTCTTTATCTTTTGTAGTTTGGGAGTTGGTGTTAATTTCGAGGTTAGGCTTTACTCTCGCACAAACGTTTCTTTAGTGAGGTCGGAAAGTGCGGTCGTACACTTCAGTGATACCAATAAGTTTTCATCCTCTAGATCGCCTTTCCATCTTTTAGGAACAGTTAACTTTATGAAAATATCTCTATTCAAATCCATTCTACATCTGTTTGAAGATTGAGGTCA